>NC_041342.1:5749134-5771634 GCF_004354835.1 Perca flavescens | reverse complement strand
TTTAGGTATTATGAAGGGTACGCATTAAAGGTCAATTTCCAAAAGAAAATTTTGTATTTCTCTTTTTAGTCAACTTTAGCATGGGTGTATTCACTTATGCTTAGCACTGTATAAAAGGTACAGTATATTTTACTTAGCCACGACAGCCAATGCATGCTTAGACTTGCATTGTTAAAGACAGATGCAGTTAAATGAGGTAAAGGAACATCTCAGCTCTTTATTTTTTCCAACAGGGTAAGGAACATCCAGTCAGTGTGATCAGATCAACCTCATTATGACAAAACTGGTTTCATGTCATAGATTCACTTGAAAAGCTCCTACAGTACACCTGGGGAAAGATGGTGCATGCATTTGCCATAGAAGTGATAACATCACAGCTCTACACAAAACATCAAACAATGTTTGGTTTGTTGCCTTTTATAAAAGTAGGATGAACAGCATGGAGGCGAAACAACATCAAGGTTGTACAAGAAGGCGCAAGACAAAAAAAAAGAAAAAGAAGAAGCTATATTTAGAGTGGAACTCCATTTTCCTAGCACCCCAAGTGTGTACCCTACTCTCCACCCACGCTTTCCTGGGTTCTCTCTTCTTCTAGACAAGCACCATATAGTTTGTAAATGGGTTACCCCCATGCAGCCACCCACGCATCAGGTACAGTATGAAAACCTGGGGCATCCTGTTATGACTTCTGGTTTCCTGTTTCCTGTGAAAAATACAGCCCCCTCTCTCTCTCTCTCTCTCTCACACACACACACACACACACACACACACACACACACACACACACACACACACACACACACACACACACACACACACACACACACACACACACACACACACACCAGCTGCTAACACCCCACTGCAAATATGTTAGTTTGAATGTTTGTTTTTATAATCCTGACTAATCCTGACACTATTTGGATGTATATATTCAAAACATGAACATCATACTGATACGGTGGCATGCTTTCTCTTCTTAGATTGTTCCCCACAAGACTCAATCTAATATTTTTGACTGTGTATCACAGACAGTGGCATTGTTTTGGCGAGTATTCAGCCCAAGCTGCTGCATTGTGAGAAAGTCATTATGCTAGAAGGTGACAAGAGCAGCTGCTTTGCCCCATTCTTCACATTTAATTTGTTTTTATTCCTTGTATACATATTCTCGTTTCGCATGCTAGGGAGGAAGATGTACAAGTGTCAAGGGACCACTGAAACAGCAATAACAGCAGTGTGCTCATGCGTGAACTGTAGGCCCCCTTTCGCCAGAAATATAAAAATAACAGTTTGTGACACACAACATGCTGTCACTGCACACCCCCCTGCCAAGATACCTGAGCATCTCTCTCAACAGGGGTCAGCCACATCACTCTTAATGAGCAGACATCTCTCTTCCTTCCTGTGGCGGCTCTAGCCTTCCATGCTGAATGTTCAGTGACAGTGTACACGGTTAATTGTCGTGGCACAAAGTCCTAGCCCCGTTTTCCACTCTTTTATGCCGTGGCTTCTGTTGGCGCTCAAACTGAATTTATACTCCTTTAGGGCATTATTTTCATATTTGTGATTCTTTTTCATTAGTTTTGGGTAGGCATTGTCGTCTTTTTTTTTTATGTCCGATTCAAGTCGAAAAGCAGCAATGTCCAGTTTTTCTTCTGTTCAATAGGGCCTTTTCACTCTATAGACCACTCATCACTCTTTTTCTAATTCTTTTGCAAGAAAAAGCACAATAGCATCCTGTTCTTTTTCCTCGTTTTTAGCTCATCATCCCCTCCCCCTTTCTTGCAGATTTGAATTCATTAGCAATCAAAGAGCCACTGACAAACGCCCAATCTTAATTACCCTCTCATTTGCATATTTGCATATTAATGACTGCAGACTTTGCTGTTTTTCTGCTGCAGTAGTCCCCCTCCCATCAACATTGCTCAGACTTAAGCCACCATACACACTGCAACACTACATCTTTCTCTGAGCTCAGGCCACACAGTTCCAGTCTGAAGCTGACAAGACATTCAAGGAAAGACCTTTCATTATTACTCTAGACATGAACCAAACAGAGGAATCCTTGTGCCTGTAATTTAAATGGAGGACTAATGTTATTCAGCAGGGCTTTCCTGCTCTGTTTCAGTCACTATAAGCATGAGTTAACTTGGTTGCAGCAATGGATACACAATACACCACACACGCAGTGAGTATATTTTTGATATTTCTGTTGGTAGTATACTTCAGTCATTGTACCAGAAGTCCTCAGTGCATTGTACCCAAGTGCTTCCCCCTTCTGGTGAAATGAGTGTAAAACAGTGAAGTGATAGTCTAGCAAATCAAGACGTCATTACAATAGATACCATTTATTGACAATTTCTGACTTAAAGACAAAGCTTTTGATGATTTTACCATAAAAACATCTATATATCTTTAGACCGTGACTTTAAGGAGGAAGTACACAAATGGAACAAAACAAAAAAGGAGCGGAATGCCCTAATCCTGCCGCAACACAGGATGCACTTCAATGGCAAATCCATGCCCTGTTTACATTACAGCGAATACAAAGAAACAACCATTGGTTTCTGCTGAGACTGCCCAGTCAGTTGCGATGCAGCTTGCTCAAGAGATGAAAGCATTCTTGTTACAGCAGGTACCGTCCAGGGATGAATCTCTAGTATTTTCAAAGGCAGCCTCCGCCCCAGTGTAGCTAATGGTACCACAACAAGCTGGGGTTGCTGCTTTAATATAACAACCCCCAACGTACAAAGGAGCAGAAGGTGCATTTAAGGTTGCAACTTTCTTTGACATGAGTCACGCTAAAATCTTTTAAACATTGTGCTTCACCTCAAGACATGTCAACATTTGTAGAAATCAGTGACATCACTAAATGCAAAAAAACCAAAAAAACATCCTAGACTCAAGCATCTCTTGCTAACACAGACACACATAACCCAACCCGTTTAGTAATATAAACTTATTCTTATATCTCTAAATGTTTTTGCAGAAGACGTGGAAAAAAAAAAAAAAAATACGAGTGTGCATGTACACATTGCCACGTTCATAATTCAACTCTTTGTTCATTGAGCGCCTGGGTGGGTGGGTGGGTGGGGCCTGCCGGCGTCATGGCTATAAGCGGAAATGAAACAGAGCTAGTCAATCAGTGTGGGGGAGATGCTGAGGGACACAGACTGCCTGGACAGTTCAGCTTTTCCTGAATTAATTGACGGATTTCCTTTTCTCCTTGTATGTTGAGTTTGTCGACGTGCTTTCAACGTACACCAAATTAACTGTTACAGAGTGACGAGGACAGAAGAGCAAGCTGGTCCAGCTGAGAGGGGCAGCAGCAGCAGAGCTGGCCGGCCCGGCCCAAACCAGCAGCAGGTACGCCGCACTCACACATTCCCCCGGTCAGGCGGTCAATGAACAAACAAAGAGTTGGATTACAAACGTGACAACATTTTTAATAATTGACACACTCGTGCTGTACATACAGAATCTTTCTCGGCTTACATGTCCATGTAGAGTTCATTTCACGGATGGAGACTTCAGAGGTGCGCCCGCGGGAGGACGTGGCAATCAAGGTGTGTATGTGGGCGTAAGGTTTTAGGCAGCAGCTTCTCCATGTTATTACATGTACATACTGTGTACGGGAGTGTGTTTAGTCTGCAGTGCACGTGGGAGTGCTAGGTTGGTTCAGCCCCATGGTTTTACAAAGCCAGCCAGCAAAGTCTACCTCCTCCACCTCAGACCTCTTGATAAACATATGGTTCTGCAACAAAACAAGCAATCAATACAATTAAGTAGTCAAAACTCAATCATATAACGGAATAAAAGACTCTTGCCATACATACATGCCAACATAGTTTAACCCTAGTGGTGGTTTGGCTGAGGTTTTTCTATTAGTCTAGTCTTTGTAATCTAGACCTTCAACCGATCAGATATTGCACATGTTCAAAGAGAAAGGTGGGAGCTTATATTCAAAATTAAGCCATAGTCTAACTGAGGACACTCACCATCAACATTTTCAAGTCAGCCCTGTCTGCTGGATTTTTGATGAGACTGAAAATGACAGAGTAAAGAGGAATCTTTCAGAGGGAACTCTGGCTTAATCCACCAAGAAGAAAAAAAAAAAAAAAAGATGCGTTTGTGAAAAGGACAACTGAACAATGTATTCAGGCTAAAATGTTGTCTCACCACTTAGTCACAAAGTCCTGGAAATCAGAGGTGAAGACGCCATGTGGCAGTTTAGGAGGGGGCTGAAATGTAGAAGAAAGTCGAATTGAAATCTGATCGCGTCACCTTCCTGATGTTGCAAGCACGACAGCAAATACTTTGTGGAATCAGTAGGTAATACAATCTTACCTCATTCACTATGTAGTCTAGTAGTTCAAAGATGGCCATCGCAGGACCATGACCTGGAAAAGGAGCCGAGGTAAAGTGCGTTTGATATTCAACATCTCAAGCAAGAATGTTACGTGAAAATACACCAATTCTATCAGCCTAAATTACCCAGAGATACCCAGTTGCAATAAAAATCCTGATTATCATACTGGTTAAACACATGGAAGATGTATCTTATTTAGCCATTTATTAGATTTCAATTGCAGGTATATTGTTTTCTAACAGGAACGGATAAATAAAAAAAACTGAAAAGGGTCCCTGAAACAGCAGCAAAGTGAGAACTGAGGAAACTATAATTACAAAACACTAAACTCTCCCTTGTGGCATTCAGCTATCAAAGACCGGCCATGTTAGTATACCTTAGTGCTCAATTTACTCAGGTTGCATTATTTCTAATGCTACCTAGAGCTACCTGAATGCAAAGTTACCCATTGCAGTTTTAAATAGCCATCTAATAAAATTGTTCAATTGTGTGTATTGCTCACTGCTGACAGGTCTACCCGGTGGTCTAGTTCTGGGTGAAGTGCTGAGCATCTCTCCTTCACTACCACCCAAGATGTGAGGTCCAAATATGGCCTCCAGTTCTTTAGCATCTGGAGGAGGGATGGGGAAGCGTCCGATTGACAGCTCCACAAGGGACAGACCCATACTCCACACATCTGACTGCACAGAATAGTGGGTTCCCTGCAATCTCTCAGGCTGCACAGCAAACATAAAAAAAACAAATAAAAAAAAAAAACACACACATTAACAAAACTGTTGCTTACTGTTCAAGCATTGAATAATTTCAAATCAAATGGCTAAGATATTTTTAAATTGAGGCACCGGTTGAAGTTAGGTTAATATTGTTTTAATGGACATTAGTGGTATACACAATGCAATAAAGGATGGAAAAATTTCATTTGAAGGTAACTGATCACATTAATGTGGAAGTACTAAACTGAGTTGATCTTTTTGAGGTATAATTCGTAGAGGACCAACATACCGACATATAGGATCTTGTCCCAACAAAGGAATTGGCCATAGAGTCTATGAGCTGCCCGCTTACACCGAAGTCACACAACTTGATCTCCCCACGAGAGTTCACCAGTATGTTCGAAGGCTTCACATCTGAGGGTTAAAAAAAAAAAAAAAGTATTAAAAAGACTTTACCTGACTCAAAATCTGTAACAGAATGTAGGCTAAAGGGACAATCTTTACCAACCATTGTATGGACTACAACCCTAATATTAACATAGAGGTTAGCATTTCAATTTGTACTATCCTTGGCATGTGACCATGTGAATGAACAGAATAACACACATTTTGAACAACATACAATTGTGCTTACGCTTTACAGATGAAATAAAAGAATTAGTCATTAACCCCATGAAAAAAAACACTACCTCTATGCATGATTTGGTGTTTTTCTCTTAGGTACGCAAGGCCTCTCAAAACCTGTTTCAAAAAGCGGAGTTACACAAGTCAATAATTGTAAATACACTTAATGTGAAAACAGCAAATAGAAACAAGCATAAAACCCATCAAATTACTTTATTTTGGGTGGAGGAATTTCATTTGTGCAGGGGACAATGTTAATCAGTCCGCTATCCCTGAAGGGAACAGGTAGGGCCCAATTGAAATTGTTTTATCTAAACAGAAAAATGTAAACTGTTTTTTTTTTTTTTTTTTTATTGATGCCAACAATGTAATATCACATAATATTATAATATACAGAAGATAACGATACACTTACAGCAATGCTGACTTTGCCCAGAATCTCTTCCGGAATCCTCTTAGCTTCCTTCAGCACCTGGTCTAGAGATCCACCATCCTGCACAATAAAGGGAAACGACAAAGAACACAGCAGATCGTAATACAGATCGCTAAAAACACACACATTCTGTATGAATGGCATTTCAAAAGGATCACATCTTTCCCATTATTGTAATGTGCATGGAGTACATTTACTGAACAGGTACATTGTACATTGTTCTGTGGAACTTATACATGTCTGATACGGTACTGTGTCATTTTGTCATCCACAATGAATTTGCCTCACATTTTACCATAACAATCACACTTAAAATTTACATGTAATCATTTGGCAAATGCTTTTGTCAAAAGCAACATACAAATGAGATCCAACAACCAGTAGACCAAGAAAAAAAATAACATGTGCTTAAACATGGGACTGACATACTGTATGTAGACCAGTATTTTTTTTACTTTATTCAATGTCACAATCCTTGAAACTAATAGATCATTATAGAAATAGCCTTAATACCTTAACCAGCACAGTCACATCCTCTTATTCTCTTACCATGTGTTCCATGCAGATGCTGATCTCTCCATCGCTGTAAAATGCTCCATAGAAGCCCACAATGTAGGGAGAGTTACACTCATGGAGCACCTGAAGTTCACGGATGATCTGGTTTCTGATAGCAGGTTTAATTTCAAGATGAATGAGCTAAATGAAAAAAGAGAATTGTTATATTGAGTGCGTTTTACGATAAGACAACTTGAAACAAAAATCAACAAGGTTTTACTACCAGGTTCACTTGGATCATATTCATATCATTGATGTAATAGTGTAATTTGTAGCTCACCTTTCTGGCCATGATTATTCCTGAAGATTTGTGGCATTCCTTAGTGACAACTCCTCCATTGCCTGCACCCAGCTCACAGACACGTTGAAAGTCATCATCTCTCAACTCGCCCACCTTGGCCTTCTGGCTAAGGAAAGCTTCTAACCTTTTCTTCTGTTGTTCATCCAGGTCCAACTCTTCCAGTATTCTTTTAAGTGCCTCTAAATTGGCCCTGTGAAAAACGAGATAGAACAGGAATAAAGCACCTTTTGGGCAAAAGAAATGATGAAATGTTAACATATTTAGTTTATAAGCTATATTACTGTGGGACAGTTGTCCCCAAAGTGGGGTACGGGGCCCAGGTGGTTCCCAGCAACAACAAAAAAAGGGAATACTTTATTTTCACTATAATTCCATCCATAAGTTACACAATGACAGAATGTTTGACTATTTTGGTCACAGGTTTCATACACTTTATGTAATAAAACATTTAAAATAAAAATCCTATCAGATGGGGGGACCCTGGGACAAAATCTTATCAAATGGGGGTACATGGTCTAATTTTGTCTCAGTTAAGGAGTCCTTGACATGGAAAAGTTTGTGAACCACTGCACTGTATTAGGATAATACTGGGATTAGTAAAATAACTTACTCTGATGCAACATCAGTGTTGATGGAGGTCGATAATCCGTCGCCAGCAGGAGGAATCTTTAAGGGGCCTGGCACTGGTCTCCTTTTAGGAGCCATGCTCACTTGTGGATAAACTATGTCGTTGGCTCAAGTGACACTTTTCTCAGGGCTACAAATGATACTTTACTAATCCTAACTGTCTCTGCGTAGCTAGAGCTTTCTGAACGGAAAATGACTGCTAATGTTATTTTTGATCAGCATGAAGTTTTACTTCCTGAACAAACGTTTGGTTAAACGTGGTTAAATAACAAAAACAGGTAACGTTATTTATCTCGTAAATGCTATCTGGACTAGCTAACTATGGGCGTTTCCCGTTAGTTATTAGTGGGAAAGTTAACCCAAGTAAATAGGACCTAACTTAACGTTATCAGGTTCAACTTGTTACACTGGATTGCCCTCCGACTCTACTTAAATGATCTCTCTTTCTGATTCACAATGAGCAAATCTACAAATTATTAAAAAGAGTGACGCACTATTCACGCTTACGTTAGCTAACCTTACATTAACGTTAGCTAGATTAAGTTAAGTAACGTTAACGTTACAACATAATGGCAAACAGAATATTTTCAAAACCAGAGCCATTAACGTTACTAGCAGCACTCCACGTTAGCTAACTCCATCTACTAGCTAGCTAACGTTAGTTAGCTGTTGCGTGATAGTAACGTTACGAGATTTACTTTACAAACGCTATGCCAGTGCCGTATCCCCACCCAGTTAACAGTTAAGTTAGAAACATGGTGCTGTACTGTCGGTTAGTTTATCCTTGTCCCTTCTTTCCGCTAGTAACAGGTGTGTGGGTCGCTGTCCAGTATAGAGATGGGCGGATGATGATACCGAAGCTTGTTTCGCTCCTGTGAAGATCACGCGAATTTGCGTTTCCTAGGATGACGAAGGTATGTCCCGCCCTACTCTGCTTTATTTAGCCTCTGATTGGCTTACCCTTGTATTCTTACTTCGTACCCTAACCCTAACCAATTCCACTCTTCATGCATAAACCTAGCCAATCCAACCAATGAAGCAACGAGTACTAGCCAATTAGAGTCAGAGTAGGGCGGGTCATGCCTTCGCCCTCCCATTGAATAATAGATTTTTCCTTCCGCCATCCTAGAAAATGACCATTTTATCCCAATCTGGTCCAGCAGATCCGATTACCAGCTTAGCATACAGCATCCACATGCTTTTTAAGGATTATTTTTTTGGACTTTTCCGCCTTTAATTGATAGGACAGCTAGGTAAGACATGCAGGAAATCGTCGCAGGTCGGATTCGAACCCTGGACCTCTGTGTTGAGGTATAAACCTCTCAGTGCGACTGCTCTACCCACTGATCCAACCCAGCAACTTATCTTTGCAATATTTGCTGTTAGGCACCACCACCCCTACCTACTGCTCTCAGTGCATTCATTGTGAATGTAAACTGTCGCATCCGAGTTCTTATCTAAACCCGTTCTCTTAATACATCCACGTCGGTGCCATGGCTTTATTATACAACATCCATGTGGTGCACATGGTCATGGCATGCCCATGTAGAAACCTATTGATCAAAAACCAGTGCTGTTATACTAGAATAACAAAAGTTGTTTCCATGCTGTTTTTTGTGTATAACAACACAATATTTACTAAAATAAAAATACATTTCAACATAGGATCACAGGATTATAATGCAATATGTAATGCACTTTCACTTCAATACATTTACAATTACCAAAACCAATTAAGTTGTTTGCTTTGACCAGCTGGTAATCCAGGTTTATGATAAGACCTGTACTTGTGGTACAAGAATCAGTTGCAAAGCTATACATTCTGAACCCCTTGAAAGAATAATGATCTGCCCTTGTTTACAAAATAATATGCGTGGCTTGTGTGTGTGCCCTCTCCAGCTGAGCCCACAGAATGGTCACAAAAATGACATATTTATAGTCCAAGACCATCAAAACATTCAATGCAGGCCTACAATCCTGGAATTTATTAAACATTATACCCATTTTAAATATCATCAGTTGTTACATGTGTACATTTATTGGACAAAATTGTGCAATTTACAGTTTATTTTGTGTGTAGCCTAAATGGAGCAGGCTACAACTGCATTATATAACCCTGTGTGTGTTCTAAACCTTAAAGTCAGTTTTGTCCTCAATAAACTATAGCCTGGGTTTGAGAAAATGTAATCCAGCTACAAATATTTCAAGATGACATAAATGCAACTGATGTATCTCATTCTGTACTGTGTGAAGACCTGAGAAGCTCAGAGGCTATCTCTATTAAACAACAATGTCTGCCCAACACATCAGAAAACAGAAATACTATGCATTTATTTTGCTTTTGTCTGTGATCACTCCACTCTTGCACTGTGATTTCCTTTCAGCAGAGGGCGCTGTTACTCATTTCTTTACAGCCTTTTCAGTTGTAGCTGGGCTGCAGCTGTTTCCTTTGGACAGCAGCAGCTTTGAGATACAAAGAGAAACAGAGACAGATGAGAGAAGAACTGTTAACATTGTCACAAACTAAGATATAAAGCTGTCATTCAGTTTGCTCTAAAACATGTTTTAGAGCTGTTCCACTGACCAGACTGTCACCAATTGGTGACCGTGCGTTTTCGGTCACGGCCCCTCGGCTTTAGAACAGCCTTTCACACAGGTCAGCAGACTCCACTGCAACTTAGCGCGAGCAGTGGCTATTTGAGTGTGAGAACAAGGTTTTGAGGTCTACACTTAACAATGTTTTCTTTTCCATTATTGCATCACTTCAAATTTCCTCTTTATATTACTATTTTATGGTTTGAACTTTACTGTCACATATTTCAATTGTGCTTGTTTTTGTATAACCAGTTTATCATTTTTAGATGCACTTCCATACATTCCAACATACATTTTATTGGCATTCTATCTGCCTTATATGAGATCATCTCTTATATTTGCATCCTATTCCTTTATGTTGTTATTTCCTTTATTGAAATGTCAACTACTTGAGCTTATTTCATATTTACTTACAATCATATTTAGGAAAGTTATAAACAGAGAAAAGAAGGGAATTACTTGGTATAGAATAAAGTACATCATGCACAATCATATTTAGGAAAGTTATAAACAGAGAAAAGAAGTCGCGTTACCATATAAAAACACTCAGAATTGTAATATTCCTTATGTTAGGGGTGCGTATCAGGTCCAGATAAGTGTATGTCTGCTTCTCTTCACCTTCATTTTGCTGAATTAGCCATAAAAAAAAAGAATAGTCACATTGCATAATGTAATGCTTGTCAAAGTGTGGGTCATATTTTATACTGGAGCACAATAGCTTTCACAGCATTTCAACTACTTGAGCTTCTTTCTCTTATTGACATTTGACTTATTTATACATTAACTTATTTATATTATTTTGCACTTGCACCTACATCTTTTAAATGTATGGGCTCAGTGCTGCTTAATACTTGTGCTTGCATGTTCCTATTTTTTGTATGTCATACAAGAGGGCCTTACTTGAGTTTCAGATTCTTTAATTTTTTCTGTAAATCTTTTAATCTTGAAAGCATTTTGTGCTCAAGCTTGAAAAGTGTTACTGTTCCATTGAAGTTGGGACGTTGTGTAAAACGTAAATAAAAACAGAATAGGCCTACAATGATTTGCAAATCGTTTCCAACCTAC
Source organism: Perca flavescens (assembly GCF_004354835.1). Lineage (NCBI taxonomy): Eukaryota > Metazoa > Chordata > Actinopteri > Perciformes > Percidae > Perca > Perca flavescens. The sequence continues at coordinate 5,760,352 of NC_041342.1, read as the reverse complement.
AGTATATTCAATTGAATACACTACAAAGACAAGCTATTTAATGTTCAAACTGATAAACCTTGTTGTTGTTTTTTGCTAATATTCACTCACTTTGAATTTGATGCCTGCAACACATACCAAAAAAAGCTGGGAAAGTTGAGGAATGCTCAAAAACACCTGTTTGTAACATTCCACAGGTGAACAGGTTAATTGGAACCAGATGGACTGTCGCAAAGTGGAAAAGTGTGCTGCTAAAAATGCAGCTCCAGACCTGCTCTTGATGCAGTAATAGCAGTAATAAAGTTGTGCGAAATCCTATTTAGGTCACAAGATTTTATGGTCTTAATTTCATAATTGCTGTCTGGTAGAGATATCATTATTCACAGTAACACACTCAGTGACATACCCTCTGATGGGTTTAGCCTGCCTGATGAGGTCAGGAAGTTTGCTGTTTCTGGTGTCTGGCAGCAACATGGTAATAGCAGCAGCCATGATGCTGATTGTGCCAAAAACAAGGTATGGCAGGATCTTGCTGTACACACCTGCAAACAGAATATAAGGTACTTGAATTAGAATTGCCACTGATCTGTTTATTTCCATGGGTCACAGTCAGGCCATGGCCCTTGGTGTAAATAATACAGTTAATGAATGGCTGAATTCCATTTGGCTGCTTCAGTTTCAGGGTCCTGGTATTGCACATGCCGGCTCACAGTCATGGTCTTCTGGGACACTTGAATAGAATGGAGCCGTTGTACATTGTTTGCACCTGTGCTTTTACGACTATGACAAGCCAAAATGTCTGCTGTGAAAAGGCTGATTAATAGTAAGTTAACTTTTCACACACAGGTGTAATGAATAACACAATTAATTGCTGCATTGGTACAGAGCCATCATCAATATCCTGAGCTCCACTTGACGGACCTTTTGCAGGAAATAAAATAAAACTGATGCTCATCAAGCAAACACGTCAAACAAATGCAAAACGTAGGGAGAGCTTTGTGTCTTTTGAGTGTAAACAATGCATTACTACTTTTCCCCAGTGTTGTTACTGATTGACAAAAAATGCAATCAGTTTTGACATTTATTGGCTGTTAAAGGGGGCTACGACAGGGGGTGATACTTAATTGCTGAAGTCTTCCTTTAAGTAAAGTATGTTCACTCAGAGTTTTCTACCGTTCTATTTATCTAAGTACTTAGGTTCCAACAGTGTACACAAATACAACAGAAAGAACCAAGAAAACACTTGCCCGTCTAGATCACATAGGGACAAATGATGGTGCCTATGTGTGCAGCTGTGGAGACGACTCCTAAGCCCAAGTTCCTGACCACAGTGGGGATCAGCTCAGTGGAGAACACAAAGATCATGCTGTAAGCAGCAGACACACCCATCTTTCCCGCCAAGGCTATCACCTGAAATATGACATGCATGTCTGAGAAAAACAGTATTATTAGACCAGGCATATACAATTTTACACATGAGTCTTCTAGTACCTTCAGAGATGCCTCATTCAATTAATATTGACTCAGTATACAGACCTTCAGGAACCAGCTTGATAATCAGAAGCATGATGCCACAGAACATCAGCGTGGAGGAGCCGTGTGTGGGTCGTGACACGTGGTTAACCAGCACCCAAGTGGCTACATACACCACAATGTCAATGGCTGCTGAAATGAAGCAGTTGAGGTAGACATTTCCATTCAGGTTACTGGTATTGAGAGAGAGACCGTAGAAAACCATGCCATACTTTTTACTTTGAAGGTGCCATCTTGTGCCATAGCTCAGGCTGACACCAAGTTGCTTTGAAGAAGCTACAGTTGAAATAGTTTTGGTTTAATAATTAAAAGGGAAAATTTTTTATCCTACTGTAAATAAAAACAAAAAGTACGAACATGACTTGGGACCTGCTGTTATTCTAAAGTTGATTGACATGTTTTGGACTAACACCAGAAAACCGCTTAATCTAAGTTATTAATATTTTCTGATACAGTTAAAACTGGCCTATATTTTGAAACTTGTTTAGGCATTAATATTGTCAAAACTGACAAGGATTGTACCTTTTGTAATTAAGGTAGGACTAAATGAAGTCTTCCATCTCAACAAATCCACCTGTAATTGATCTTGTTTCGCATCCTCTTCTAAACTACACTTTCTTGCAATATAGTCTGAGCACCTTCATTTAATATTTATTTATCTTTTTCAAATATGGGTAGCAGTCTGGCAATCAGAGTGAGGAGCATCTATTTGTCAAACACAACTGTATACTTACAAAATTACATAAGGGAATTACTTGGTATAGAATAAAGTACATCATGCACAATCATATTTAGGAAAGTTATAAACAGAGAAAAGAAGTCGCGTTACCATATAAAAACACTCAGAATTGTAATATTCCTTATGTTAGGGGTGCGTATCAGGTCCAGATAAGTGTATGTCTGCTTCTATTCACCTTCATTTTGCTGAATTAGACATAAAAAAAAGAATAGTCACATTGCATAATGTAATGCTTGTCAAAGTGTGGGTCATATTTTATACTGGAGCACAATAGCTTTCACAGCATGAGGAGTAAAAATGGAATAAATACCAATATCTCCAAGCACTCGTCAGCCCTGAATATGACCTCAGGAGCGGGGACTCTCTTCCTTTTGGCAGCAACGCGTATGACGAGCTTTCTGCAAAAGCCAACGGGGAGACTCAGGAATCACCCTGAACAGAGATAGAGGGACAGAAGTTCAATCATCTTTGGCAGTTATTTAAAAGAATGAAACACTTCAAAAGGTGCTTTTGCTTTTGGTAATGCATGGAATAATCATTGAGAACATGTCATGTCCCAGATAACATGTGGTATGCACTCAGCTTTTAGGATTGAGAACAGTATTGTCATGTCTTGTCCCTGTGTCAAGTTTCTGTTTTTAGTCCATTTCCTGTTTTATTTTGTAGGTTCTCTGTTCTCCCTTGTGTTGTCTTGTTTTACTTTTTGTTGTGTATCTTCCCGCCTGTGTAGTTACCTGTACCCGCCCTAATGTGTTGCACCTGTGTCTCATTGTCTCCCCTGTCTTGTGTATTTAAGTTCTGTCTTCCCCTTACCCCCAGTGTGAGATCGTCTGCTCAGATTTTGAGCATTTTTCCCTGTGTTCCTGAGTTTCTGATTCCCGATTCTCTTGGATTTTGACCATTGCCTGTTTTCCCGGATTTTCCCTTTGCCTGCCGTTACTGGACACTATTGCCTGATTTTATTAGCTTGCTAATAAAACCATTGTATTTTACCTTCCTGAGTCGTGTATTTGTGGGTCCATTCTCTGTGTGTGTGATAAGTATTTGAAGCTGAACCGTAAAAACTCCAGACAGAGTAAAGGAGGAAACAGACATGGTTCACTATACACAAATGATAATAACCTTATCACTTTTGAATTTGATTCTGACTGATCTCTGGTTTTAGTTAACTAATTTCATGCGGTTATGGTAGACCATTGTTTTGATAATTTAGATTTATTCGTTATTTTCTTTTTCTTTTTCTATATGTCCTGGGTTGAGCCTGTGTCTTTTTTGGTTTGTTCTTCTTTTTTATGGTTTTCTGTTATGTGTATGTTGTTTTATGACAGAATAGCATCTGGACCACTTCAGTCATATATTATGAGACACAGCACAACAAGGAATTTAAATCTTTGTTCTGACACATCATTGAACAGTGATATTTTTCAGCCAACATTCATCAGACTTACCACCATGTTGGAATAAATAGGAAGCCAGGGATGGCAGTAGCAACCAGCAGCATCCTCCAGCCTCGTATGAAGTAGGCAAAGAGGGGCAACAAGGCGTATCCAACGCCAAAACCCACACTGTGGCCTAGCAGAGAAAAGCTCATTCTGGCTGTCTGGCTCAGCAATTCCCACCCTGACCAAGAAGAGGATCAGATGCATGGTATTTAGATGAGAGAGAAAACATAAAGTACATAAACTGTGAAAACTGTCTTCCGCCCTTTTGAATTCATTGCTTCCTTCAACGGCCTGAGGACAAGGCAATGACCTTATACAGCTTGCCTTGTGGGAAAACTACAATTAAACAAGTAAGCTACACTTTGTCACAGAAAGATATTGGAGAAGAGATTAAAGATGGTCAGATACGATGCTCTGATACTGCCTAAAACGCTGGTATCGGTATTGGGAAATACTGGAGTTTATCTACCGATCCGATACCCCGTAATAAAGCCCTAAAGAAAATCTACGTTAAAGTAGTTTATTTATGTTCCTTTTCCGTTATAACTGACTGTCAAACTGCATAATAAAAGAAAGTTCTGTGGCATTCATTGTTTGTTTTTGTTCACATTTCACAAAGAGTTTAACCTGAGCCAGGCCGTACAACAAAGATAGAAATAATATCACATCCATACAGGGATAGTAGTATACAGTTGTTAAAACATAATAAAATATATGACACACTGGTATTGGATCAGTACTCTGTATCGGCCGATACGCAAGTTCAGGTATCAGAATCGGTATCAGGAAGCAAAAAATGGTATCGGACCATCTCTAGAAGAGATAGAGACAGGGACTCTTTTGAGACCGATAGAAGTGCATGTGTTGTCTCACCCAGTACGAGTGACGTCATGTAATATGATGTTTGGCCAAGTCCTCTCAGACAGTTGAGGATACAGAACATCACCCAACTGGCAGAGATGGCCTGAATCAAAGTGACTGTTTGTAAAGCCATGGTGACAAATAACACTGGCTTTCTGCCAAACCTGTGAGAAACATGAAATGAACAGAGCATGTGAGCATAGTGTTTGACTTTCATTTATTATGGGATAAGCTTGTTCTTCTCCTCTTAATTTTCTTTTTCAGAGCTAAAAGGATTAGTCAATGAATCGATTAGTTAGATATTTGAATTATGATTTAGATCTTTTTTTAAGGCAAAAATGCCAAACATTCTTTGGTTCCAGCTTGTCAGTGACATGAATTGCTGTTTTTCCATGTCATATATGTCATATTAATTGGATATGTTTGGGGTTTGGACAGTTGGTCAGCCTGTAATAGAAACAATTAGCTGCAAAGGAAACTTCCACTACAAGACGAAGCAAGCAAACTGAAGATATTACAGTGGGCTCAGTTATTATGTAATCAATCATCTGAGACAATAATCTGCAGATTGATCAATAATTGAAATAAACATTAATAGCAGCTTTTATTATAATCAAATATATATAAAAACAGTAAGAAGTTTTGCCACATGAAAATGAAAGACAATTCAAATTGTATTTGATGTAATATCTAAACTGTATATTTTTGTAATGTATTTATTTTTTCTCTTTCCCTAAGTGGCTTTGCCACTTGTCAGACTGTAAAAATAAAGGTGAAATAAATCAAATAAAAACCATGCAAAGACCACCGCAGTAGTCAAGAAGGCATAGCAGTGGAGTCCACTGAGGATCCTCAGAAAAAACAACCTGCTGCTGTCCTTTTACCCCTGTTACATCGAGAGTGTATTGCCTACTGTATCACTGCATGCTATGCTGGCTGCTCAGCAGCAGACAGGAGAGCCCTTCATCAATACTGCACAGATCATCGGCTGCTCACTGCCCTCTTTGGAGGACTTACTCAGCCATCTCTGCCTCAGTAGAGCAGCCATCATACAAAAGACCCATCCCACCCTGGACACCATCTGTTTGACCTGCTGCCCTCCGTTACAAGCTTCAAGTCCATCAAATCACAGAGAAACAGACTAAAAAACAGCGTATACCCCAGAGCCATACAAGAACTGAACACTGCCAAACACTGACACCAACTGTCTACAGTGACTGTCAACAACTGTCTATCAGTACTACAATATTTACAGTTCCAGCTACAGACTGCATCCCAACCTTTGTATGCATATATGCTATAGAACACTGCACAGCTGTTTACATTCCAACTGCACCTTTGTTCTTTGTATGTATTTTATCCCAACCATAGGCCTATTACTTGTATATAGTGCCACTACAACCAAAGAGTATAGAGGTACTTCTATACTGTGCAATATCCAGAAGTGCAATACCTTAGCTAATTTGGCTTTTTATAGGTCACAGCAAATGCATTTATTTTTTATTTTTATGGTAGGATAACATTCTATAAAAAACATTCTAAAAATGTTTGATGATAACCGTTTTTAGAGGGAAGTTTTCTTTTGGTTCCCAGAATGTTTTTTTTTTTTTTTTTTTTTTTTATTCTATAAAAACATTCTTAAAATGTTTGGTGATAACCTTCTTAAAATTAAAGATGCTGTAGGTAGGATTGTGAAGATCCAGGACTTAGCTAAAAAATGTTTACATTGACAACTTCTCAGTCCCTCCCCCCCTTTCTGCTAAAGCCCAAAACGGTCTCCTAAGCCCCTCCCCCCACAAGGGAGAATGAATGTGTCTGCATGAGCAGTGATTGACACGCAGTTAGACACCCCCAGACATTTTGACTTGTCATAGTAGGAAAAGCCCAGCTGAAATTGATAACCTTAACGATGGCTCAATTCCATCAAGTGTCCCAGTAAGCTATTTCAGTGAGTCAGCATGCACAATACCAGGGCCTCTCCTAAGTGGAATGCAGCCATCAGTAATGGTTTTGAAGACACCTGTGGTTTTCCTACTATGACATGTCAACATGTCTGCCGTGGAAAAGGTCTATATAGGGAGCCTCGGCGATGCCGGTCTGGTCTATAGCCTCATTAGCCTGGAGCCAAAACCCATCTATCAGGATCTATTTTAGGACAGGAGGACAAATCAAAGACCAGGGTTTTTGGGTGTATTGTTGGTGCAACAAAACTACTCAGAAACTTTTCTGCATATTAATTTAAAATGGTTTGTTTAAAGTAAAAGTTTGGCATGATTTACATTTCCTCTGTCGTTTACGCTGTTGTCGTCTATGGGGAACGCGGGATTGTTTTCTCCCAGAAAGGGCATGGATGTATAAAGAGAACAAAGGGTGTGGTGATGAGACCTTCCCTCTGATGCCAGTATGACATACGTCCTAAACTCTGTAATGTTGACAAAGAAATGGCAGAGTGATACTTTAAGTGATGCGCCAGTTGTGCTCAAATGGCTCTAGTTGACCAATCAGATTGTCGTAGGATCTACTTGTTGTATAATGTTTAATAACATTGTTAGAACATAATGAATGCCCTTACAATGATTTCAGTGGCACAATCTTTGATGTTCCTAGAATGTTATATTAGAATAGGATATGCTTTAAAACCATTATTCAAATGTTTTGTGGTAACATTTAGTTAAAATATGTTAACATTATTAGAACAGTATATCACAACTTTCCTGTAACTGTTCAACACAACTGATCACTGTGGTCACTTGGATGACTCTAATAATTTAACTAACTATATATATGTAATTGGACTATAACACAAGAAAAAGGTTGATATTCAAAAGTCTTTCAATGGAATTACCTTTTTCATTTATTTATTCCTTTTTCTGTGTGTGATAATAACAACCTGGTAACCTCTGCAAAAGAAAATTCATAGTTTTAACATCTAATATCAAGAACTGCTTTCTTCACAGTGTAAACATGTTAGCAAATATTCAAATTTAAATGCAAAGGAACCCAAATAGCTGATACATTTAAATAGATTATATTAAACCAACAATGTCACACATTAAACAATACAACTCTCTGACACATATACACATACATATAAACATAAATTTAACCGTAAGCAGCGATTTGCGGATTCAAACCCTTTCTTGGCCTACAGAGGGATGTAAATGGTTTATATACATTATAGCCCTTTTCTAGTCTTAACGACTACGCAAAGTGCTTTTACATATTAAAGGCACCATTCACACATTTCGACATGGGACTGAAATTTGACCTACAATTGTTAGGCGACTGCTCTACCACCTGAGCAAATGCCGCCCCTAGGAAGCAACCCAATCGCAAAGCCGCAAGCAGCATTGAGTGGGTTTCGGTCTTTTCAAAGCTGAGAAAGTCATTTCAGCTGGTTTAATTCTGTATTGTAAAGGGATGAGATCAAGCATACACCTCTTTCAACAATACAGTTGATAAAGCAATATAATAAGTCCCACCATTTTGCCCCCCCTTTTCAGATTTTAATGAAAATTGGCACCGAAAATGTTGTGGTGTTTTGGGTATGGGTTGAACTCAAAAACTTAGTGTAGGCCTATTTGTAAAGACAAACTGAAGATATATTACACATTTTATGATGATTGGTCAAACTGTTAGTGAGTTATGGCCTACGCTATCAACTCGTTCACCCTTGCATTCTGGGACTGGGACAGACAACTTCGTATCACATTGCCAGACCTATCTCCACAGCGCTGCGGTGTAAGGTCTGGCTACACCACAGATACATTCTAGGTGAAAAAAACACTCTTGGTTGTTGGAATTGTCTTTAAACCAATCACAATTGTCTTTTCTCGCAATCAAGATTATTTTGCAGAGGCACCAGCTGCATCTGGAATTTTGTGCCGCCTAAGACGATTGTGATTGGTTTAAAGAAATGCAAACAACACAGAGCTTTTTTTACTCCTATAACCAGAGACGGTTTAGTTTATAGACTTTCCTCTAAAGGGCTGTGGAGATAGGTCTTGCAATGTAGCTACACTATGCAGTCTCACTAGGAAGCTATGCCCCCTTGGGACGAAAATCGTATTTCAGTTCTTCAGTATTCTTGACCAACTGCCACTTTGCTCGTTTGAAAGCCTTGAAGTCTCTCTCTCATGGGTGGGCCAAATTTTCTGGGCGGGCAAAGCAGAGAAAGGGGAGGTAACCTTGCTCCTTATGACCTCATAAGGAGCAAGATTCCTGATCGGCCCATCTGAGCTTTCATTTTCTCAAAGGCAGAGCAGGATACCCAGGGCTCGGTTTACACATATCGCCATTTCTAGCCACTGGGGGACCATAGGCAGGCTGGGGGAACGCAAATTAATGTTAAAAACCTCATAAAGGGAAATTTTCATACCATGGAACTTTTAAATCATATAATGTGACCACATTTGTGTGTATGTGTGTGAGGGACTTAGAGTAGAGAAGCAGCACTCACTGGTGAGCTTCTTTCTTTTAACAATGTTAAGCAGAACAGAGAGAAAATCTGTGAGAATAAATTTATATATTTTTTATTTGCAATATAGCCTACCAGTACCACTAACAGTAAACAGAAACAGCCATAAAGAACTCATTACAGTTGTTGTGTGCACAACCACCACAAGATGGTGCAACAAAGCATGAAATAGTTTTCTGCCCAGATATTTGCTTTCCCAGTCTGAGGTGTGCCTTTAAACATTTAAAGGTTGTGATGAAAGCACTGCTGGAATAAGTATTCCAAAACTTGACTTACAAATACAACAAATACCACAATTTAAAAAATTGCGATGGTCCAGTCCAGCATTTAGAATACAGAGTAAAAGAGCAAAATGTACTTCCATTATCAAAAGTTATTCTGTGACTTATATTATATTAAATAAAACATTAGATTGTGAATACTGATGCAGTAATGCATAAGCAGGACATTGTTGTAGCTGGAGCTAGTTTGAACTGCTTTATATAAAGTTAGGTAGTTTGGTCCAAATATGAATATAATACAATTCAAAATATGAATCTGCAAAGGAACAACTATGGCCGTGAGATAAATATAGTAGAGTAAAATACAATATTTCCCTTTGAAATAAAGTAAAGTAAAAGTGTAAAGTAGCATTAAATGGGAATACTCAAGTAAAGTACAAGTACCACAAAAATGTACTTACTGTTGCAGTAGAGGATTCCACCACCGAATAAAATGCTGTTTTATTTGCTAAAGGATTCAACAAAGAAAAGACCTTTGGTCATGTTAAGAATTTTTCTCAAGAACGTTTCTCAAACTTTGGAGTCAATCTAGCATCTTGATGTTTTTGTATGCAAAGTTGCCTTAACTTCAAACCTCAAATGAGTAATCAAATTAGTAAAGCACTTTTCAAAAATGGACTGAATTTGTTTGCTGTTGTTAGACGTAGTTTGCAGTTTGCATGAAATCACATTGGGAAAGTTACAGAAACTGGTTGGACAGTCAGACCTGGACACATGTATCCAGCTGCCACCGAACGCAGCTTACAGTAAACAAGTCGAGTAACATCACATCCCTGCTCAGTCCATCCACAGTGACCCCTCTCCTTCTAAACGCCACACCTTGCCATTTTTTTGGCCAGCGCTGTTACCATAGCAACGCCTCTCTGGTCAGCATACGGCAGTGCCCTCTGACCCCTGGAGAGGAGACCTTTGGCCTGAGGCTCATCAAACGGGGTCAGGGTGTCAGCTCTTGCTGGAGGACAGTAAAAGCACTTCACTGATTGGCTATCATTTGCCCTTTCCATACCCTCATCTATGTAATTGGCGTATTGACCAACTGGCTCTTTGCACATTGTTAGCAGCACCTTATCCAGTTTACATAGGATGAAGTCTAGTGTGGAGGGTGCTGATATTTATGTGCCTGGTTATTTTTTGTAAAAGGTGTGTTTGCCTCTTCTTCTTGCTTCCAGCTCTAATGCTTTCTGAGTCATAGAGGAAGTAAATCAACTGACAGGACTTTTGAGATTCTGTCACCCAACTTTGTGAAGCTGGTGGACGTTTGGTGGGCAGCCACAGAAAGCTAGCTAAGTAAGCTGCTGTAAGGTGGATGAAAGGGAAACCCCTCCATCCGTCGGGCCTGGCCTCATCCCAGCCCTCTTCTTCTCCTCTCCCTCCTGATGATCTATGCCTCCCAGGCCCATCACTTGTCAATATCTCTACATTAATTTGAGAGACTGCGGCCCCCACACCCAGTGTGGCAGCGCAGACACTGGGCGTGGGGGAGGGGCTCTCTGAGCAGGTAGAGGGAGGCATGGAGGGGGGGGAGTATTGGCACACAGGAGACAAGGAGATAAGAAGGAGAGAGCCAGGCGGAGGAGGAGAAACGAGAGGAAAATGAGGAAATGGAAGCGGGATGAAGGACGGGAGAGCCGAGGGTGGGTGAGAAAGAGAGGAGGCTGTGTTTTGCCCATTAACCATTCTTATTCATGTCTTCTCTCAAATATCAAAAGCCCTCTCCATTTTTCCAAATGAGCCCTGAAGTCAGCAGGATCCGTAATGATAATGGCTGTTTAAGAGCTGAGCCCCAATGCAAGGAGAATCCATCATTCCCCGCCATCAAATCTCCAAAGCCTCTGCAAAGAGAAAGTGGAGATTCATGAAAGGAAAAAGGGGTATTTTTTTTTATTCTTCCAATGGAGACATATCA